>NC_090351.1:378057-400557 GCF_035084215.1 Heptranchias perlo
TTTCACCCCCCTCCCCCACACTCTCCGTCCCGAGTTCACCCCCCCCCCCCACACTCTCCGTCCCGAGTTCACCCCCCCCCCCCCACACTCTCCGTCCCGAGTTCACCCCCCCTCCCCCACTCTCCGTCCCGAGTTCACCCCCCCCCCCCCACACTCTCCGTCCCGAGTTCACCCCCCCCCTCCCACCACTCTCCGTCCCGAGTTCACCCCCCCCCCCCCACACTCTCCGTCCCGAGTTCACCCCCCCTCCCCCCACTCTCCGTCCCGAGTTCACCCCCCCTCCCCCACTCTCCGTCCCGAGTTCACCCCCCCCCCCACACTCTCCGTCCCGAGTTCACCCCCCCTCCCCACACTCTCCGTCTGTCCCGAGTTCACCCCCCCTCCCCCACTCTCCGTCCCGAGTTCACCCCCCCTCCCCCACTCTCCGTCCCCGAGTTCACCCCCCCTCCCCACACTCTCCGTCCCGAGTTCACCCCCCCCCCCCACACTCTCCGTCCCGAGTTCACCCCCCCCCCCCCCACACTCTCCGTCCCGAGTTCACCCCCCCCTCCCCCACTCTCCGTCCCGAGTTCACCCCCCCCTCCCCCACTCTCCGTCCCGAGTTCACCCCCCCTCCCCCACTCTCCGTCCCGAGTTCACCCCCCCCCCCACACTCTCCGTCCCGAGTTCACCCCCCCTCCCCCACTCTCCGTCCCGAGTTCACCCCCCCTCCCCCACTCTCCGTCCCGAGTTCACCCCCCCCCCCCCCCACACTCTCCGTCCCGAGTTCACCCCCCCCCCCCCACACTCTCCGTCCCGAGTTCACCCCCCCCCCCCCACACTCACACATCCACAAGCCCGGCAGTGGTGCCGACGTCTGGTGATGGGGTTGAAAGCCTCTTTGCAGCACTTGCACATGGTGACGTGATTGTCCCTGATCCACTGTGGGGCTCGTCTCCCCAACACCTCCACCTGCACAAATCACAACACACGAGCAGAGGTTAGCTGCACAATCCGAGGGAACGAGAGAGAGACCCACACCTCAAAGGACAGTGTAGAGGGAGCTTTACTCTGCATCTAACCCTGTACCTGCCCTGGGAGTGTTTGATGGGACAGTGTAGAGGGAGCTTTACTCTGTATCTAACCCGTGCTGTACCTGCCCTGGGAGTGTTTGATGGGACAGTGTAGAGGGAGCTTTACTCTGTATCTAACCCATGCTGTACCTGCCCCGGGAGTGTTTGATGGGACAGTGTAGAGGGAGCTTTACTCTGTATCTAACCCGTGCTGTACCTGCCCTGGGAGTGTTTGATGGGACAGTGTAGAGGGAGCTTTACTCTGTATCTAACCCGTGCTGTACCTGCCCTGGGAGTGTTTGATGGGACAGTGTAGAGGGAGTTTTACTCTGTATCTAACCCTGTACCTGCCCTGGGAGTGTTTGATGGGACAGTGTAGAGGGAGCTTTACTCTGTATCTAACCCTGTACCTGCCCTGGGAGTGTTTGATGGGACAGTGTAGAGGGAGCTCTACTCTGTATCTAACCCTGTACCTGCCCTGGGAGTGTTTGATGGGACAGTATAGAGGGAGCTTTACTCTGTATCTAACCCGTGCTGTACCTGCCCTGGGAGTGTTTGATGGGACAGTGCAGAGGGAGTTTTACTCTGTATCTAACCCGTGCTGTACCTGCCCTGGGAGTGTTTGATGGGACAGTGTAGAGGGAGCTTTACTCTGTATCTAACCCGTGCTGTACCTGCCCTGGGAGTGTTTGATGGGACAGTGTACAGGGAGCTTTACTCTGTATCTAACCCGTGCTGTACCTGCCCTGGGAGTGTTTGATGGGACAGTGTAGAGGGAGCTTTTACTCTGTATCTAACCCGTGCTGTACCTGCCCTGGGAGTGTTTGATGGGACAGTGTGGAGGGAGCTTTACTCTGTATCTAACCCGTGCTGTACCTGCCCTGGGAGTGTTTGATGGGACAGTGTAGAGGGAGCTTTACTCTGTATCTAACCCGTGCTGTACCTGCCCTGGGAGTGTTTGATGGGACAGTGTGGAGGGAGCTTTACTCTGTATCTAACCCGTGCTGTACCTGCCCTGGGAGTGTTTGATGGGACAGTGTGGAGGGAGCTTTACTCTGTATCTAACCCGTGCTGTACCTGCCCTGGGAGTGTTTGATGGGACAGTGTGGAGGGAGCTTTACTCTGTATCTAACCCGTGCTGTACCTGCCCTGGGAGTGTTTGATGGGACAGTGTAGAGGGAGCTTTACTCTGTATCTAACCCGTGCTGTACCTGCCCTGGGAGTGTTTGATGGGACAGTGTAGAGGGAGCTTTACTCTGTATCTAACCCGTGCTGTACCTGCCCTGGGAGTGTTTGATGGGACAGTGTAGAGGGAGCTTTACTCTGTATCTAACCCGTGCTGTACCTGCCCTGGGAGTGTTTGATGGGACAGTGTAGAGGGAGCTTTACTCTGTATCTAACCCGTGCTGTACCTGCCCTGGGAGTGTTTGATGGGACAGTGTAGAGGGAGCTTTACTCTGTATCTAACCCATTACTAACATCCTTCATCCTGCTGACCTTTGACATTCCACCTCTGACCGATTCGCCTATGTCTGGGCAGCACCACAAATCTGCTGATAGTTTCTTAGTAACAAGACACATCGGTTACTGACCTGCTCTTCAAACTGGTGACTGGAACTGTCCGCAGCAGACCTGAAACTCTGCATTTTAAACTTGGAGAGCTCAACAGTTTCCTGAATGGCCTGTTGGTGAGAAATGAAAACTGGAATCAGTGATCAGAAAATATCAGGACCATAAAAAGACCACAATTTACTGTTAGTTTTTAGTACAATACTGAAGGTGATGTTTCAACTGTACTCGGAGACAGCCTGGAATTAATGTACGGATATCTCTGTTTGATTGTCGTCTGTTTGTTCAACTTAATAAAGGAGAGAAAGACAAAAGACCAAAGACCAACTCACTCTTTGAGAAACAATTATTAACTGGAACCATAAACCAACTTGAGAAACATGAGATAGATTGGTGAGACTGTATCGAGGATCCTATAGATTGGTGAGTCTGTATCGAGGATCCTATAGATTGGTGAGTCTGTATCGAGGATCCTATAGATTGGTGAGTCTGTATCGAGCTCCCTATAGATTGGTGAGTCTGTATCGAGGATCCTATAGATTGGTGAGTCTGTATCGAGCTCCCTATAGATTGGTGAGTCTGTATCGAGTTCCCTATAGATTGGTGAGTCTGTATCGATATCCCTATAGATTGGTGAGTCTGTATCGAGCTCCCTATAGATTGGTGAGACTGTATCGAGGATCCGATAGATTGGTGAGTCTGTATCGAGGTCCCTATAGATTGGTGAGTCTGTATCGAGGTCCCTATAGATTGGTGAGTCTGTATCGAGGATCCTATAGATTGGTGAGTCTGTATCGAGGATCCTATAGATTGGTGAGTCTGTATCGAGGATCCTATAGATTGGTGAGTCTGTATCGAGCTCCCTATAGATTGGTGAGTCTGTATCGAGCATCCTATAGATTGGTGAGTCTGTATCGAGGTCCCTATAGATTGGTGAGTCTGTATCGAGCTCCCTATAGATTGGTGAGTCTGTATCGAGGATCCTATAGATTGGTGAGTCTGTATCGAGCATCCTATAGATTGGTGAGTCTGTATCGAGGATCCTATAGATTGGTGAGTCTGTATCGAGGATCCTATAGATTGGTGAATCTGTATCGAGCTCCCGATAGATTGTTGAGTCTGTATCGAGGTCCCTATAGATTGGTGAGTCTGTATCGAGCTCCCTATAGATTGGTGAGTCTGTATCGAGGTCCCTATAGATTGGTGAGTCTGTATCGAGGTCCCTATAGATTGGTGAGTCTGTATCGAGGTCCCTATAGATTGGTGAGTCTGTAACGAGCTCCCTATATATTGGTGAGACCGCATCGAGGATCCTATAGATTGGTGAGTCTGTATCGAGGATCCTATAGATTGGTGAGTCTGTATCGAGCTCCCTATAGATTGGTGAGTCTGTATCGAGGATCCTATCGATTGGTGAGTCTGTATCGAGGTCCCTACAGATTGGTGAGTCTGTATCGAGGATCCTATAGATTGGTGAGTCTGTATCGAGGTCCCTATAGATTGGTGAGTCTGTATCGAGGATCCTATAGATTGGTGAGTCTGTATCGAGGTCCCTATAGATTGGTGAGTCTGTATCGAGGATCCTATAGATTGGTGAGTCTGTATCGAGCTCCCTATAGATTGGTGAGTCTGTATCGAGGATCCTATAGATTGGTGAGTCTGTATCGAGGTCCCTATAGATTGGTGAGTCTGTATCGAGGATCCTATAGATTGGTGAGTCTGTATCGAGGTCCCTATAGATTGGTGAGTCTGTATCGAGGATCCTATAGATTGGTGAGTCTGTATCGAGGTCCCTATAGATTGGTGAGTCTGTATCGAGGATCCTATAGATTGGTGAGTCTGTATCGAGCTCCCTATAGATTCGTGAGTCTGTATCGAGGATCCTATAGATTGGTGAGTCTGTATCGAGGTCCCTATAGATCGGTGAGTCTGTATCGAGGATCCTATAGATTGGTGAGTCTGTATCGAGGATCCTATAGATTGGTGAGTCTGTATCGAGGATCCTATTGATTGCTGAGTCTGTATCGAGGATCCTATAGATTGGTGAGTCTGTATCGAGGATCCTATAGATTGGTGAGTCTGTATCGAGGATCCTATAGATTGGTGAGTCTGTATCGAGCTCCCTATAGATTGTTGAGTCTGTATCGAGGTCCCTATAGATTGGTGAGTCTGTATCGAGGATCCTATAGATTGGTGAGTCTGTATCGAGCTCCCTATAGATTGGTGAGTCTGTATCGAGGATCCTATAGATTGGTGAGTCTGTATCGAGGATCCTATAGATTGGTGAGTCTGTATCGAGGATCCTATAGATTGGTGAGTCTGTATCGGGGTCCCTATAGATTGGTGAGTCCGTATCGAGGATCCTATAGATTGGTGAGTCTGTATCGAGGATCCTATAGATTGGTGAGTCTGCATCGAGGTCCCTATAGATTGGTGAGTCTGTATCGAGGTCCCTATAGATTGGTGAGTCTGTATCGAGGTCCCTATAGATTGGTGAGTCTGTATCGAGGATCCTATAGATTGGTGAGTCTGTATCGAGGTCCCTATAGATTGGTGAGTCTGTATCGAGGTCCCTATAGATTGGTGAGTCTGTATCGAGGTCCCTATAGATTGGTGAGTCTGTATCGAGGATCCTATAGATTGGTGAGTCTGTATCGAGGATCCTATAGATTGGTGAGTCTGTATCGAGGTCCCTATAGATTGGTGAGTCTGTATCGAGGATCCTATAGATTGGTGAGTCTGTATCGAGGATCCTATAGATTGGTGAGTCTGTATCGGGGTCCCTATAGATTGGTGAGTCCGTATCGAAGATCCTATAGATTGGTGAGTCTGTATCGAGGATCCTATAGATTGGTGAGTCTGTATCGAGGATCCTATAGATTGGTGAGTCTGTATCGAGGATCCTATAGATTGGTGAGTCTGTATCGAGGTCCCTATAGATTGGTGAGTCTGTATCGAGGATCCTATAGATTGGTGAGTCTGTATCGAGCTCCCTATAGATTGGTGAGTCTGTATCGAGGATCCTATAGATTGGTGAGTCTGTATCGAGGTCCCTATAGATTGGTGAGTCTGTATCGAGGATCCTATAGATTGGTGAGTCTGTATCGAGGTCCCTATAGATTGGTGAGTCTGTATCGAGGATCCTATAGATTGGTGAGTCTGTATCGAGGTCCCTATAGATTGGTGAGTCTGTATCGAGGATCCTATAGATTGGTGAGTCTGTATCGAGCTCCCTATAGATTCGTGAGTCTGTATCGAGGATCCTATAGATTGGTGAGTCTGTATCGAGGTCCCTATAGATCGGTGAGTCTGTATCGAGGATCCTATAGATTGGTGAGTCTGTATCGAGGATCCTATAGATTGGTGAGTCTGTATCGAGGATCCTATTGATTGGTGAGTCTGTATCGAGGATCCTATAGATTGGTGAGTCTGTATCGAGGATCCTATAGATTGGTGAGTCTGTATCGAGGATCCTATAGATTGGTGAGTCTGTATCGAGCTCCCTATAGATTGTTGAGTCTGTATCGAGGTCCCTATAGATTGGTGAGTCTGTATCGAGGATCCTATAGATTGGTGAGTCTGTATCGAGCTCCCTATAGATTGGTGAGTCTGTATCGAGGATCCTATAGATTGGTGAGTCTGTATCGAGGATCCTATAGATTGGTGAGTCTGTATCGAGGATCCTATAGATTGGTGAGTCTGTATCGGGGTCCCTATAGATTGGTGAGTCCGTATCGAGGATCCTATAGATTGGTGAGTCTGTATCGAGGATCCTATAGATTGGTGAGTCTGCATCGAGGTCCCTATAGATTGGTGAGTCTGTATCGAGGTCCCTATAGATTGGTGAGTCTGTATCGAGGTCCCTATAGATTGGTGAGTCTGTATCGAGGATCCTATAGATTGGTGAGTCTGTATCGAGGATCCTATAGATTGGTGAGTCTGTATCGGGGTCCCTATAGATTGGTGAGTCCGTATCGAGGATCCTATAGATTGGTGAGTCTGTATCGAGGATCCTATAGATTGGTGAGTCTGCATCGAGGTCCCTATAGATTGGTGAGTCTGTATCGAGGTCCCTATAGATTGGTGAGTCTGTATCGAGGTCCCTATAGATTGGTGAGTCTGTATCGAGGATCCTATAGATTGGTGAGTCTGTATCGAGGTCCCTATAGATTGGTGAGTCTGTATCGAGGTCCCTATAGATTGGTGAGTCTGTATCGAGGTCCCTATAGATTGGTGAGTCTGTATCGAGGATCCTATAGATTGGTGAGTCTGTATCGAGGATCCTATAGATTGGTGAGTCTGTATCGAGGTCCCTATAGATTGGTGAGTCTGTATCGAGGATCCTATAGATTGGTGAGTCTGTATCGAGGATCCTATAGATTGGTGAGTCTGTATCGGGGTCCCTATAGATTGGTGAGTCCGTATCGAAGATCCTATAGATTGGTGAGTCTGTATCGAGGATCCTATAGATTGGTGAGTCTGTATCGAGGATCCTATAGATTGGTGAGTCTGTATCGAGGATCCTATAGATTGGTGAGTCTGTATCGAGGTCCCTATAGATTGGTGAGTCTGTATCGAGGATCCTATAGATTGGTGAGTCTGTATCGAGCTCCCTATAGATTGGTGAGTCTGTATCGAGGATCCTATAGATTGGTGAGTCTGTATCGAGGTCCCTATAGATTGGTGAGTCTGTATCGAGGATCCTATAGATTGGTGAGTCTGTATCGAGGTCCCTATAGATTGGTGAGTCTGTATCGAGGATCCTATAGATTGGTGAGTCTGTATCGAGGTCCCTATAGATTGGTGAGTCTGTATCGAGGATCCTATAGATTGGTGAGTCTGTATCGAGCTCCCTATAGATTCGTGAGTCTGTATCGAGGATCCTATAGATTGGTGAGTCTGTATCGAGGTCCCTATAGATCGGTGAGTCTGTATCGAGGATCCTATAGATTGGTGAGTCTGTATCGAGGATCCTATAGATTGGTGAGTCTGTATCGAGGATCCTATTGATTGGTGAGTCTGTATCGAGGATCCTATAGATTGGTGAGTCTGTATCGAGGATCCTATAGATTGGTGAGTCTGTATCGAGGATCCTATAGATTGGTGAGTCTGTATCGAGCTCCCTATAGATTGTTGAGTCTGTATCGAGGTCCCTATAGATTGGTGAGTCTGTATCGAGGATCCTATAGATTGGTGAGTCTGTATCGAGCTCCCTATAGATTGGTGAGTCTGTATCGAGGATCCTATAGATTGGTGAGTCTGTATCGAGGATCCTATAGATTGGTGAGTCTGTATCGAGGATCCTATAGATTGGTGAGTCTGTATCGGGGTCCCTATAGATTGGTGAGTCCGTATCGAGGATCCTATAGATTGGTGAGTCTGTATCGAGGATCCTATAGATTGGTGAGTCTGCATCGAGGTCCCTATAGATTGGTGAGTCTGTATCGAGGTCCCTATAGATTGGTGAGTCTGTATCGAGGTCCCTATAGATTGGTGAGTCTGTATCGAGGATCCTATAGATTGGTGAGTCTGTATCGAGGTCCCTATAGATTGGTGAGTCTGTATCGAGGTCCCTATAGATTGGTGAGTCTGTATCGAGGTCCCTATAGATTGGTGAGTCTGTATCGAGGATCCTATAGATTGGTGAGTCTGTATCGAGGATCCTATAGATTGGTGAGTCTGTATCGAGGTCCCTATAGATTGGTGAGTCTGTATCGAGGATCCTATAGATTGGTGAGTCTGTATCAAGGATCCTATAGATTGGTGAGTCTGTATCGGGGTCCCTATAGATTGGTGAGTCCGTATCGAAGATCCTATAGATTGGTGAGTCTGTATCGAGGATCCTATAGATTGGTGAGTCTGTATCGAGGATCCTATAGATTGGTGAGTCTGTATCGAGGATCCTATAGATTGGTGAGTCTGTATCGAGGATCCTATAGATTGGTGAGTCTGTATCGAGGTCCCTATAGATTGCTGAGTCTGTATCGAGGATTCTATAGATTGGTGAGTCTGTATCGAGGATCCTATAGATTGGTGCGTCTGTTTCGAGGTCCCTATAGATTGGTGAGTCTGTATCGAGCTCGCTATAAATTGGTGAGTCTGTATCGAGGATCCTATAGATTGGTGAGTCTGTATCGAGGATCCTATAGATTGGTGAGTCTGTATCGAGGATCCTATAGATTGGTGAGTCTGTATCGAGGATCCTATAGATTGGTGAGTCTGTATCGAGGATCCTATAGATTGGTGAGTCTGTATCGAGGTCCCTATAGATTGGTGAGTCTGTATCGAGGATCCTATAGATTGGTGAGTCTGTATCGAGGTCCCTATAGATTGGTGAGTCTGTATCGAGGATCCTATAGATTGGTGAGTCTGTATCGAGGTCCCTATAGATTGGTGAGTCTGTATCGAGGATCCTATAGATTGGTGAGTCTGTATCGAGCTCCCTATAGATTCGTGAGTCTGTATCGAGGATCCTATAGATTGGTGAGTCTGTATCGAGGTCCCTATAGATCGGTGAGTCTGTATCGAGGATCCTATAGATTGGTGAGTCTGTATCGAGGATCCTATAGATTGGTGAGTCTGTATCGAGGATCCTATTGATTGGTGAGTCTGTATCGAGGATCCTATAGATTGGTGAGTCTGTATCGAGGATCCTATAGATTGGTGAGTCTGTATCGAGGATCCTATAGATTGGTGAGTCTGTATCGAGCTCCCTATAGATTGTTGAGTCTGTATCGAGGTCCCTATAGATTGGTGAGTCTGTATCGAGGATCCTATAGATTGGTGAGTCTGTATCGAGCTCCCTATAGATTGGTGAGTCTGTATCGAGGATCCTATAGATTGGTGAGTCTGTATCGAGGATCCTATAGATTGGTGAGTCTGTATCGAGGATCCTATAGATTGGTGAGTCTGTATCGGGGTCCCTATAGATTGGTGAGTCCGTATCGAGGATCCTATAGATTGGTGAGTCTGTATCGAGGATCCTATAGATTGGTGAGTCTGCATCGAGGTCCCTATAGATTGGTGAGTCTGTATCGAGGTCCCTATAGATTGGTGAGTCTGTATCGAGGTCCCTATAGATTGGTGAGTCTGTATCGAGGATCCTATAGATTGGTGAGTCTGTATCGAGGTCCCTATAGATTGGTGAGTCTGTATCGAGGTCCCTATAGATTGGTGAGTCTGTATCGAGGTCCCTATAGATTGGTGAGTCTGTATCGAGGATCCTATAGATTGGTGAGTCTGTATCGAGGATCCTATAGATTGGTGAGTCTGTATCGAGGTCCCTATAGATTGGTGAGTCTGTATCGAGGATCCTATAGATTGGTGAGTCTGTATCAAGGATCCTATAGATTGGTGAGTCTGTATCGGGGTCCCTATAGATTGGTGAGTCCGTATCGAAGATCCTATAGATTGGTGAGTCTGTATCGAGGATCCTATAGATTGGTGAGTCTGTATCGAGGATCCTATAGATTGGTGAGTCTGTATCGAGGATCCTATAGATTGGTGAGTCTGTATCGAGGATCCTATAGATTGGTGAGTCTGTATCGAGGTCCCTATAGATTGCTGAGTCTGTATCGAGGATTCTATAGATTGGTGAGTCTGTATCGAGGATCCTATAGATTGGTGCGTCTGTTTCGAGGTCCCTATAGATTGGTGAGTCTGTATCGAGCTCGCTATAAATTGGTGAGTCTGTATCGAGGATCCTATAGATTGGTGAGTCTGTATCGAGGATCCTATAGATTGGTGAGTCTGTATCGAGGATCCTATAGATTGGTGAGTCTGTATCGAGGATCCTATAGATTGGTGAGTCTGTATCGAGGTCCCTATAGATTGGTGAGTCTGTATCGAGATCCCTATAGATTGGTGAGTCTGTATCGAGGATCCTATAGATTGGTGAGTCCGTATCGAGGATCATATATATTGGTGAGTCTGTATCGAGGATCCTATAGATTGGTGAGTCCGTATCGAGGTCCCTATAGATTGGTGAGTCTGTATCGAGGATCCTATAGATTGGTGAGTCTGTATCGAGGTCCCTATAGATTGGTGAGTCTGTATCGAGGATCCTATAGATTGGTGAGTCTGTATCGAGGTCCCTATAGATTGATGAGTCTGTATCGAGGATCCTATAGATTGCTGAGTCTGTATCGAGGATCCTATAGATTGCTGAGTCTGTATCGAGGATCCTATAGATTGGTGAGTCTGTATCGAGGATCCTATAGATTGGTGAGTCTGTATCGAGGTCCCTATAGATTGGTGAGTCTGTATCGAGGATCCTATAGATTGGTGAGTCTGTATCGAGGATCCTATAGATTGGTGAGACTGTATCGAGGTCCCTATAGATTGGTGAGTCTGTATCGAGGATCCTATAGATTGGTGAGGCTGTATCGAGCTCCCTATAGATTGGTGAGTCTGTATCGAGGATCCTATAGATTGGTGAGTCTGTCTCGAGCTCCCTATAGATTGGTGAGTCTGTATTGAGCTCCCTATAGATTGGTGAGTCTGTATCGAGCTCCCTATAGATTGGTGAGTCTGTATCGAGCTCCCTATAGATTGGTGAGTCTGTATCGAGGTCCCTATAGATTGGTGAGTCTGTATCGAGCATCCTATAGATTGGTGAGTCTGTATCGAGGTCCCTATAGATTGGTGAGTCTGTATCGAGGATCCTATAGATTGGTGAGTCTGTATCGAGGTCCCTATAGATTGGTGAGTCTGCATCGAGGTCCCTATAGATTGGTGAGTCTGTATCGAGGATCCAATAGATTGGTGAGTCTGTATCGAGGATCCTATAGATTGGTGAGTCTGTATCGAGGTCCCTATAGATTGGTGAGTCTGTATCGAGGTCCCTATAGATTGGTGAGTCTGTATCGAGGTCCCTATAGATTGGTGAGTCTGTATCGAGGATCCTATAGATTGGTGAGTCTGTATCGAGGTCCCTATAGATTGGTGAGTCTGTATCGAGGATCCTATAGATTGGTGAGTCTGTATCGAGGATCCTATAGATTGGTGAGTCTGTATCGAGGATCCTATAGATTGGTGAGTCTGTATCGGGGTCCCTATAGATTGGTGAGTCCGTATCGAGGATCCTATAGATTGGTGAGTCTGTATCGAGGATCCTATAGATTGGTGAGTCTGTATCGAGGATCCTATAGATTGGTGAGTCTGTATCGAGGATCCTATAGATTGGTGAGTCTGTATCGAGGTCCCTATAGATTGGTGAGTCTGTATCGAGGATCCTATAGATTGGTGAGTCTGTATCGAGCTCCCTATAGATTCGTGAGTCTGTATCGAGGATCCTATAGATTGGTGAGTCCGTATCGAGGATCATATATATTGGTGAGTCTGTATCGAGGATCCTATAGATTGGTGAGTCCGTATCGAGGTCCCTATAGATTGGTGAGTCTGTATCGAGGATCCTATAGATTGGTGAGTCTGTATCGAGGTCCCTATAGATTGGTGAGTCTGTATCGAGGATCCTATAGATTGGTGAGACTGTATCGAGGTCCCTATAGATTGGTGAGTCTGTATCGAGGATCCTATAGATTGGTGAGTCTGTATCGAGCTCCCTATAGATTGGTGAGTCTGTATCGAGGATCCTATAGATTGGTGAGTCTGTCTCGAGCTCCCTATAGATTGGTGAGTCTGTATTGAGCTCCCTATAGATTGGTGAGTCTGTATCGAGCTCCCTATAGATTGGTGAGTCTGTATCGAGCTCCCTATAGATTGGTGAGTCTGTATCGAGGATCCTATAGATTGGTGAGTCTGTATCGAGGTCCCTATAGATTGGTGAGTCTGTATCGAGGATCCTATAGATTGGTGAGTCTGTATCGAGGTCCCTATAGATTGGTGAGTCTGCATCGAGGTCCCTATAGATTGGTGAGTCTGTATCGAGGATCCAATAGATTGGTGAGTCTGTATCGAGGATCCTATAGATTGGTGAGTCTGTATCGAGGTCCCTATAGATTGGTGAGTCTGTATCGAGGTCCCTATAGATTGGTGAGTCTGTATCGAGGTCCCTATAGATTGGTGAGTCTGTATCGAGGATCCTATAGATTGGTGAGTCTGTATCGAGGTCCCTATAGATTGGTGAGTCTGTATCGAGGATCCTATAGATTGGTGAGTCTGTATCGAGGATCCTATAGATTGGTGAGTCTGTATCGAGGATCCTATAGATTGGTGAGTCTGTATCGAGGTCCCTATAGATTGGTGAGTCTGTATCGAGGATCCTATAGATTGGTGAGTCTGTATCGAGGTCCCTATAGATTGGTGAGTCTGCATCGAGGTCCCTATAGATTGGTGAGTCTGTATCGAGGATCCAATAGATTGGTGAGTCTGTATCGAGGATCCTATAGATTGGTGAGTCTGTATCGAGGTCCCTATAGATTGGTGAGTCTGTATCGAGGTCCCTATAGATTGGTGAGTCTGTATCGAGGTCCCTATAGATTGGTGAGTCTGTATCGAGGATCCTATAGATTGGTGAGTCTGTATCGAGGTCCCTATAGATTGGTGAGTCTGTATCGAGGATCCTATAGATTGGTGAGTCTGTATCGAGGATCCTATAGATTGGTGAGTCTGTATCGAGGATCCTATAGATTGGTGAGTCTGTATCGGGGTCCCTATAGATTGGTGAGTCCGTATCGAGGATCCTATAGATTGGTGAGTCTGTATCGAGGATCCTATAGATTGGTGAGTCTGTATCGAGGATCCTATAGATTGGTGAGTCTGTATCGAGGATCCTATAGATTGGTGAGTCTGTATCGAGGTCCCTATAGATTGGTGAGTCTGTATCGAGGATCCTATAGATTGGTGAGTCTGTATCGAGCTCCCTATAGATTCGTGAGTCTGTATCGAGGATCCTATAGATTGGTGAGTCCGTATCGAGGATCATATATATTGGTGAGTCTGTATCGAGGATCCTATAGATTGGTGAGTCCGTATCGAGGTCCCTATAGATTGGTGAGTCTGTATCGAGGATCCTATAGATTGGTGAGTCTGTATCGAGGTCCCTATAGATTGGTGAGTCTGTATCGAGGATCCTATAGATTGGTGAGTCTGTATCGAGGTCCCTATAGATTGGTGAGTCTGTATCGAGGATCCTATAGATTGGTGAGTCTGTATCGAGCTCCCTATAGATTGGTGAGTCTGTATCGAGGATCCTATAGATTGGTGAGTCTGTATCGAGCTCCCTATAGATTGGTGAGTCTGTATCGAGCTCCCTATAGATTGGTGAGTCTGTATCGAGGATCCTATAGATTGGTGAGTCTGTATCGAGGTCCCTATAGATTGGTGAGTCTGTATCGAGGATCCTATAGATTGGTGAGTCTGTATCGAGGTCCCTATAGATTGGTGAGTCTGCATCGAGGTCCCTATAGATTGGTGAGTCTGTATCGAGGATCCAATAGATTGGTGAGTCTGTATCGAGGATCCTATAGATTGGTGAGTCTGTATCGAGGTCCCTATAGATTGGTGAGTCTGTATCGAGGATCCTATAGATTGGTGAGTCTGTATCGAGGATCCTATAGATTGGTGAGTCTGTATCGAGGATCCTATAGATTGGTGAGTCTGTATCGGGGTCCCTATAGATTGGTGAGTCCGTATCGAGGATCCTATAGATTGGTGAGTCTGTATCGAGGATCCTATAGATTGGTGAGTCTGTATCGAGGATCCTATAGATTGGTGAGTCTGTATCGAGGATCCTATAGATTGGTGAGTCTGTATCGAGGTCCCTATAGATTGGTGAGTCTGTATCGAGGATCCTATAGATTGGTGAGTCTGTATCGAGCTCCCTATAGATTCGTGAGTCTGTATCGAGGATCCTATAGATTGGTGAGTCCGTATCGAGGATCATATATATTGGTGAGTCTGTATCGAGGATCCTATAGATTGGTGAGTCCGTATCGAGGTCCCTATAGATTGGTGAGTCTGTATCGAGGATCCTATAGATTGGTGAGTCTGTATCGAGGTCCCTATAGATTGGTGAGTCTGTATCGAGGATCCTATAGATTGGTGAGACTGTATCGAGGTCCCTATAGATTGGTGAGTCTGTATCGAGGATCCTATAGATTGGTGAGTCTGTATCGAGCTCCCTATAGATTGGTGAGTCTGTATCGAGGATCCTATAGATTGGTGAGTCTGTCTCGAGCTCCCTATAGATTGGTGAGTCTGTATTGAGCTCCCTATAGATTGGTGAGTCTGTATCGAGCTCCCTATAGATTGGTGAGTCTGTATCGAGCTCCCTATAGATTGGTGAGTCTGTATCGAGGATCCTATAGATTGGTGAGTCTGTATCGAGGTCCCTATAGATTGGTGAGTCTGTATCGAGGATCCTATAGATTGGTGAGTCTGTATCGAGGTCCCTATAGATTGGTGAGTCTGCATCGAGGTCCCTATAGATTGGTGAGTCTGTATCGAGGATCCAATAGATTGGTGAGTCTGTATCGAGGATCCTATAGATTGGTGAGTCTGTATCGAGGTCCCTATAGATTGGTGAGTCTGTATCGAGGTCCCTATAGATTGGTGAGTCTGTATCGAGGTCCCTATAGATTGGTGAGTCTGTATCGAGGATCCTATAGATTGGTGAGTCTGTATCGAGGTCCCTATAGATTGGTGAGTCTGTATCGAGGATCCTATAGATTGGTGAGTCTGTATCGAGGATCCTATAGATTGGTGAGTCTGTATCGAGGATCCTATAGATTGGTGAGTCTGTATCGGGGTCCCTATAGATTGGTGAGTCCGTATCGAGGATCCTATAGATTGGTGAGTCTGTATCGAGGATCCTATAGATTGATGAGTCTCTATCGAGGATCCTATAGATTGGTGAGTCTGTATCGAGGATCCTATAGATTGCTGAGTCTGTATCGAGGATCCTATAGATTGGTGAGTCTGTATCGAGGATCCTATAGATTGGTGAGTCTGTATCGAGGTCCCTGTAGATTGGTGAGTCTGTATCGAGCTCCCGATAGATTGGTGAGTCTGTATCGAGGATCCTATAGATTGGTGAGTCTGTATCGAGGATCCTATAGATTGGTGAGTCTGTATCGAGGGCCCTATAGATTGGTGAGTCTGTATCGAGGATCCTATAGATTGGTGAGTCTGTATCGAGGATCCTATAGATTGGTGAGTCTGTATCGAGGTCCCTATAGATTGGTGAGTCTGTATCGAGGATCCTATAGATTGGTGAGTCTGTATCGAGCTCCCTATAGATTGGTGAGTCTGTATCTAGATCCCTATAGATTGGTGAGTCTGTATCGAGGATCCTATAGATAGGTGAGTCTGTATCGAGGATCCTATAGATTGGTGAGTCTGTATCGAGCTCCCTATAGATTGGTGAGTCTGTATCGAGGTCCCTATAGATTGATGAGTCTGTATCGAGTTCCCTATAGATTGGTGAGTCTGTATCGAGGATCCTATAGATTGGTGAGTCTGTATCGAGGATCATATAGATTGGTGAGTCTGTATCGAGGATCCTTTAGATTGGTGAGTCTGTATCGAGGTCCCTATAGATTGGTGAGTCTGTATCGAGATCCCTATAGATTGGTGAGTCCGTATCGAGGTCCCTATAGATTGGTGAGTCTGTATCGAGGATCCTATAGATTGGTGAGTCTGTATCGAGCTCCCTATAGATTGGTGAGTCTGTATCGAGGATCCTATCGATTGGTGAGCCTGTATCGAGGATCCTATAGATTGGTGAGTCTGTATCGAGGATCCTATAGATTGGTGAGTCTGTATCGAGGTCCCTATAGATTGGTGAGTCTGTATCGAGGTCCCTATAGATTGGTGAGTCTGTATCGAGGTCCCTGTAGATTAGTGAGTCTGTATCGAGGATCCTATAGATTGGTGAGTCTGTATCGAGGATCCTATAGATTGGTGAGTCTGTGTCGAGGATCCTATAGATTGGTGAGTCTGTGTCGAGGATCCTATAGATTGGTGAGTCTGTATCGAGGATCCTATAGATTGGTGAGTCTGTATCGAGGTCCCTATAGATTGGTGAGTCTGTATCGAGATCCCTATAGATTGGTGAGTCTGTATCGAGGATCCTATAGATTGGTGAGTCTGTATCGAGGATCCTATAGATTGGTGAGTCCGTATCGAGGATCCTATAGATTGGTGAGTCTGTATCGAGGTCCCTATAGATTGGTGAGTCTGTATCGAGGATCCTATAGATTGGTGAGTCTGTATCGAGGATCCTATAGATTGGTGAGTCTGTATCGAGGATCCTATAGATTGGTGAGACTGTATCGAGCTCCCAATAGATTGGTGAGTCTGTATCGAGGTCCCTTTCGATTGGTGAGTCTGTATCGAGCTCCCTATAGATTGGTGAGTCTGTATCGAGGATCCTATAGATTGGTGAGTCTGTATCGAGCTCCCTATAGATTGGTGAGTCTGTATCGAGCTCCCTATAGATTGGTGAGTCTGTATCGAGCTCCCTATAGATTGGTGAGTCTGTATCGAGGATCCTATAGATTGGTGAGTCTGTATCGAGGTCCCTATAGATTGGTGAGTCTGTATCGAGGTCCCTATAGATTGGTGAGTCTGTATCGAGGATCCTATAGATTGGTGAGTCTGTATCGAGGATCCTATAGATTGGTGAGTCTGTATCGAGGTCCCTCTAGATTGGTGAGTCTGTATCGAGGTCCCTATAGATTGGTGAGTCTGTATCGAGGATCCTATAGATTGGTGAGTCTGTATCGAGGATCCTATAGATTGGTGAGTCTGTATCGAGGATCCTATAGATTGGTGAGTCTGTATCGAGCTCCCTATAGATTGGTGAGTCTGTATCGAGGATCCTATAGATTGGTGAGTCTGTATCGAGGATCCTATAGATTGGTGAGTCTGTATCGAGGATCCTATAGATTGGTGAGTCTGTATTGGGGTCCCTATAGATTGGTGAGTCCGTATCGAGGATCCTATAGATTGGTGAGTCTGTATCGAGGATCCTATAGATTGGTGAGTCTGTATCGAGGTCCCTATAGATTGGTGAGTCTGTATCGAGGTCCCTATAGATTGGTGAGTCTGTATTGAGGTCCCTATAGATTGGTGAGTCTGTATCGAGGATCCTATAGATTGGTGAGTCTGCATCGAGGTCCCTATAGATTGGTGAGTCTGTATCGAGGTCCCTATAGATTGGTGAGTCTGTATTGAGGTCCCTATAGATTGGTGAGTCTGTATCGAGGATCCTATAGATTGGTGAGTCTGTATCGAGGTCCCTATAGATTGGTGAGTCTGTATCGAGGTCCCTACAGATTGGTGAGTCTGTATCGAGGTCCCTATAGATTGGTGAGTCTGTATCGAGGATCCTATAGATTGGTGAGTCTGTATCGAGGATCCTATAGATTGGTGAGTCTTTATCGAGGATCCTATAGATTGGTGAGTCTGTATCGAGGTCCCTATAGATTGGTGAGTCTGTATGGAGGATCCTATAGATTGGTGAGTCTGTATCGAGGATCCTATAGATTGGTGAGTCTGTATCGAGGATCCTATAGATTGGTGAGTCTGTATCGGGGTCCCTATAGATTGGTGAGTCCGTATCGAGGATCCTATAGATTGGTGAGTCTGTATCGAGGATCCTATAGATTGGTGAGTCTGTATCGAGGATCCTATGGATTGGTGAGTCTGTATCGAGGATCCTATAGATTGGTGAGTCTGTATCGAGGATCCTGTAGATTGGTGAGTCTGTATCGAGGTCCCTATAGATTGCTGAGTCTGTATCGAGGATCCTATAGATTGGTGAGTCTGTATCGAGGTCCCTATAGATTGGTGAGTCTGTTTCGAGGTCCCTATAGATTGGTGAGTCTGTATCGAGCTCCCTATAGACTGGTGAGTCTGTATCGAGGATCCTATAGATTGGTGAGTCTGTATCGAGGATCCTATAGATTGGTGAGTCTGTATCGAGGTCCCTATAGATTGGTGAGTCTGTATCGAGCTCCCTATAGATTGGTGAGTCTGTATCTAGATCCCTATAGATTGGTGAGTCTGTATCGAGGATCCTATAGATTGGTGAGTCTGTATCGAGGTCCCTATAGATTGGTGAGTCTGTATCGAGGTCCCTATAGATTGGTGAGTCTGTATCGAGGATCCTATAGATTGGTGAGTCTGGTCTATACAAAGAGTTTTGTTTCCAATTAAGTCTATTTCATCAACAACAACAATTTGCATTTCTATAGTGCCTTAATGTAGTAAAATGTCCCAAGTCCCTTCACAGGATCGATCATCAAACAAAATTTAACACTGAGCCACATAAGGAGATATTAGGACAGGTGACCAAAAGCTTGGTCAAAGAGATAGGTTTTAAGGAGTGTCTTAAGGGAGGCGAGAGAGGAGGAGAGGTTTCGGGAGGGAATTCCAGAGCTTAGGGCCGCCAATGGTTGAGTGAAAAAAATCAGGGATACGCAAGGTGCCAGAATTGGAGGAGCGCAGCAATCTCGGAGGGTTGGAGGAGGTTACAGAGATAGGGAGGGGCGATGCCATGGAGGGATATGAAAACAAGGATAAGAATTTTATAATTGAGGCATTTCTGAACTGGGAGCCAGTGTAGGTCAGCAAACACAGGGGTGATGGGTGAACAGGACTTGGTGCGAGTTAGGATACGGGCAGCAGAGTTTTGGATGAGCTAAAATTTATGGAGGGTGGAAGATGGGAGGCCGGCCAGGAGACCATTGGAATAGTCCAGACTGGAGGTAACAAAGGCATGGATGAGGGTTTCAGCAGCAGATGAGCTGAGGCGGGGCGGAGACGGGCAATGTTACGGAGGTGGAAGTAGGTGGTCTTGGTGATGGAGAGGATATGTGGTCAGAAGATCATCTCAGGGTCAAATAGGACGTCAAGGTTGTGAACGGTCTGGATCAGACAGTGGCCAGGGAGAGGGATGGAGTCGGTGGCTGGGGAATGGAGTTTGTGACGGGGACCAAAGGCAATGGTTTCGGTCTTTCCAATATTTAGTTGGAGGAAATTTTTGCTCATCCAGTACTGGATGTCGGACAAGCAGTGTGACAAACGAGAGACAGTGGAGGGGTCGAGGGAGGTGGTGGTGAGGTAGAGCTGGGTGTCGTCAGTGACATGCGGAACCTGACATTGTGTTTTCGGATGATGTCGCCGAAGGTCAGCATGTAGATGAGAAATAGGAGGGGGCCAAGGATAGATCCTTGGGGGACTCCAGATGCAATACAACATTGGAAAATGTGAGGTTATGCACTTTGGCAGGAAAAATCAGAGAGCAAGTTATTATCTTAATGGCGAGAAACTGGAAAGTACTGCAGTACAAAGGGATCTGGGGGTCCTAGTGCAAGAAAATCCAAAGGTTAGTATGCAGGTGCAGCAGGTGATCAAGAAGGCCAACGGAATGTTGGCTTTTATTGCTCGGGGGATAGAATATAAAAACAGGGAGGTATTGCTGCAGTTATATAAGGTATTGGTGAGACTGCACCTGGAATACTGCATACAGTTTTGGTCTCCATACTTAAGAAAAGACATACTTGCTCTCGAGGCAGTACAAAGAAGGTTCACTCGGTTAATCCCGGGGATGAGGGGGTGGACATATGAGGAGAGGTTGAGTAGATTGGGACTCTACTCATTGGAGTTCAGAAGAATGAGAGGCGATCTTATTGAAACATATAAGATTGTGAAGGGGCTTGATCGGGTGGATGCAGTAAGGATGTTCCCAAGGATGGGTGAAACTAGAACTAGGGGGCATATTCTTAGAATAAGGGGCTGCTCTTTCAAAACTGAGATGAGGAGAAACTTCTTCACTCAGAGGGTAGTAGGTCTGTGGAATTTGCTGCCCCAGGAAGCTGTGGAAACTACATCATTAAATAAATTTAAAACAGAAATAGACAGTTTCCTAGAAGTAAAGGGAATTAGGGGTTACGGGGAGCGGGCAGGAAATTGGACATGAATTTAGATTTGAGATTAGGATCAGATCAGCCATGATCTTATTGAATGGCGGAGCAGGCTCGAGGGGCCGATTGGCCTACTCCTGCTCCTATTTCTTAAGTTCTTATGTTCTTATGTAACGGTGCAGGAGCGGGAAGAGAAGCCATTGTAGGAGATTCTCTGGCTACGACTGGATAGATAGGAATGGAACCAGGCGAGGTCAGTCCCACCCAGCTGGACGACGGAGGAGAGGTGATGGAGGAGGACGGTGTGGTCAATGGCTGCAGACAGGTGGAGAAGGATGAGGAGGGATAGTTTACCATCGTCACAGTCACAGAGGATGTCATTTGTGACTTTGATAAGGGACATTTCAGTACTTTGGCAGGGGCGGAAACCTGATTGGGGGGATTCAAACATGGAGTTGCAGGAAAGATGGGCACGGATTTGGGAGGTGACAACACATTGAAGGACTTTGGAGAGTCTACTATTGTGAAGTCCAATTATTGGTTGGTCATAACTGCTCCCATACCTGGATCCAGGATTCAAGTTCCTCATGTGACCTGTGAAAAGAGAGGAAGGTGAGATATCTCATTTATTAATCCATGAGGGAAAGAGAGCGAGAGAGACAGAGAGTGAGAGAGAGAGAGAGAGCGAGAGAGAGAGAGAGTGAGAGAGAGAGAGAGAGAGAGAGACAGAGACAGAGAGTGAGAGAGACAGAGAGTGAGAGTGAGAGAGACAGAGAGCGAGGGAGAGAGAGCGAGAGAGACAGAGAGTGAGAGAGACAGAGAGTGAGAGAGAGACAGAGAGCGAGAGACACAGAGAGCGAGAGAGAGAGAGAGCGAGAGAGACAGAGAGTGAGAGAGACAGAGAGTGAGAGAGAGACAGAGAGAGAGAGAGAGACAGAGAGCGAGAGAGAGAGAGAGTGAGAGAGACAGAGAGCGAGAGAGAGAGAGAGTGAGAGAGACAGAGAGTGAGAGACACAGAGAGCGAGAGAGACAGAGAGCGAGAGAGAGAGAGCGAGAGAGACAGAGAGTGAGAGAGACAGAGAGCGAGGGAGAGAGAGCGAGAGAGACAGAGAGCGAGAGAGAGCGAGAGTGAGAGAGAAAGAGAGCGAGAGAGACAGAGAGCGAGAGAGAGAGAGAGCGAGAGTGAGAGAGCGAGAGAGACAGAGAGTGAGAGAGAGAGAGAGTGAGAGAGACAGAGAGCGAGAGAGACAGAGAGCGAGAGAGACAGAGAGCGAGAGAGAGAGAGCGAGAGAGACAGAGAGCGAGGGAGACAGATAGCGAGAGAGACAGAGAGCAAGAGAGAGACAGAGAGCAAGAGAGAGAGAGAGAGCGAGAGAGAGAGAGAGTGAGAGAGACAGAGAGTGAGAGACAGAGAGCGAGAGAGACAGAGAGCGAGAGTGAGAGAGCGAGAGAGACAGAGTGAGAGAGACAGAGAGTGAGAGAGACAGAGAGCGAGAGAGACAGATAGCGAGAGAGAGAGAGCGAGAGAGACAGAGAGACAGAGAGCGAGAGAGAGAGAGCGAGAGAGACAGAGAGCGAGAGAGAGAGCGAGAGAGAGACAGAGAGCGAGAGAGAGAGAGCGAGAGAGACAGAGAGCAAGTGAGAGACAGAGTGAGAGAGAGAGCGAGAGAGAAAGAGGGTGAGAGAGACAGAGAGCGAGAGAGAGAGAGAGAGACAGAGACAGAGAGTGAGAGAGACAGATAGCGAGAGAGACAGAGAGCGAGAGAGAGAGAGCGAGAGAGACAGAGAGCGAGAGAGACAGAGAGCGAGGGAGAGAGAGCGAGAGAGACAGAGAGCGAGAGAGAGCGAGAGTGAGAGAGAAAGAGAGCGAGAGAGACAGAGAGCGAGAGAGACAGAGAGCGAGAGAGAGACAGAGAGTGAGAGAGAGAGCGAGAGTGAGAGAGAGAGCGAGAGAGCGAGAGAGACAGAGAGCGAGAGAGAGAGAGAGACTGAGAGAGAGACAGAGAGCGAGAGAGACAGAGAGCGAGAGAGACAGAGAGCAAGAGAGA
>NC_090351.1:448057-453057 GCF_035084215.1 Heptranchias perlo
AGAGCGAGAGAGAAAGAGAGCGAGAGAGACAGAGAGCGAGAGAGACAGAGAGCGAGAGAGACAGAGAGCGAGAGAGAGAGCGAGAGAGACAGAGAGCGAGAGTGAGAGAAACAGAGAGTGAGAGAGACAGATGGCGAGAGAGACAGAGAGCGAGAGAGAGACAGAGAGCGAGAGAGACAGAGAGCGCGAGAGACAGATAGCGAGGGAGAGAGAGAGCGAGAGAGAGCGAGAGAGAGACAGAGAGCGAGAGAGACAGAGAGCGAGAGAGACAGAGAGCGAGAGAGACAGATAGCGAGGGAGAGAGAGAGCGAGAGAGAGAGCGAGAGAGAGAGAGCGAGAGAGAGAGAGCGAGAGAGACAGAGCGAGAGAGAGAGAGAGCGAGAGAGAGAGCGAGCGAGAGAGAGAGCGAGAGAGACAGAGAGCGAGAGAGACAGTGAGTGAGAGAGACAGAGAGTGAGAGAGAGCGAGAGCGAGAGAGACAGAGAGCGAGAGAGAGAGAGAGCGAGAGAGACAGAGAGCGAGAGAGAGAGTGAGCGAGAGAGAGACAGAGAGTGAGAGAGACAGAGAGCGAGAGAGACAGAGAGCGAGAGAGAGCGAGAGAGACAGAGAGCGAGAGAGACAGAGAGCGAGAGAGAGAGAGCGAGAGAGACAGAGAGCGAGAGAGAGAGAGCGAGAGAGACAGAGAGCGAGAGTGAGAGAGACAGAGAGTGAGAGAGACAGATGGCGAGAGAGACAGAGAACGAGAGAGAGACAGAGAGCGAGAGAGACAGAGAGCGAGGGAGAGAGAGCGAGAGCGAGAGAGAGCGAGAGCGAGAAAGAGCGAGAGTGAGAGAGACAGAGAGCGAGAGAGACAGAGAGCGAGAGAGAGAGAGAGCGAGAGAGAGACAGGGAGTGAGAGAGAGAGCGAGAGTGAGAGACAGAGAGTGAGAGAGACAGAGAGCGAGAGAGACCGAGAGCGAGAGAGACAGAGAGCGAGAGAGACAGAGAGCGAGAGAGCGAGAGAGAGAGAGAGCGAGAGAGAGAGAGCGAGAGAGAGAGAGCGAGAGAGAGAGAGCGAGAGAGAGAGAGAGCGAGAGACAGAGAGCGAGAGAGAGAGAGTGAGAGAGAGCGAGAGAGAGAGAGCGAGAGAGACAGAGAGCGAGAGAGAGAGAGAGCGAGAGAGAGACAGAGAGCGAGAGAGAGAGAGCGAGAGAGACAGAGAGCAAGAGAGAGACAGAGAGTGAGAGAGAGAGCGAGAGAGACAGAGAGCGAGAGAGACAGAGAGCGAGAGAGACAGAGAGCGAGAGAGACAGAGAGCGAGAGAGAGAGTGAGCGAGAGAGACAGAGAGCGAGAGAGAGAGAGCGAGAGAGAGAGCGAGAGAGAGAGAGCGAGAGAGACAGAGCGAGAGAGACAGAGCGAGAGAGTGAGAGAGCGAGAGAGAGAGAGAGCGAGAGAGAGCGAGAGCGAGAGAGACAGAGAGCGAGAGAGAGAGAGAGCGAGAGAGACAGAGAGCGAGAGAGAGAGTGAGCGAGAGAGAGACAGAGATTGAGAGAGACAGAGAGCGAGAGAGACAGAGAGCGAGAGAGACAGAGAGCGAGAGAGACAGAGAGCGAGAGAGAGAGAGCGAGAGAGAGAAAGAGAGCGAGAGAGACAGAGAGCAAGAGAGAGACAGAGAGTGAGAGAGAGAGCGAGAGAGAAAGAGAGCGAGAGAGACAGAGAGCGAGAGAGACAGAGAGCGAGAGAGACAGAGAGCGAGAGAGAGAGAGCGAGAGAGACAGAGAGCGAGAGTGAGAGAGACAGAGAGTGAGAGAGACAGATGGCGAGAGAGACAGAGAGCGAGAGAGAGACAGAGAGCGAGAGAGACAGAGAGCGAGAGAGACAGAGAGCGAGGGAGAGAGAGCGAGAGAGACAGAGAGCGAGAGTGAGAGAGACAGAGAGCGAGAGAGACAGAGAGCGAGAGAGAGAGAGAGCGAGAGAGAGACTGGGAGTGAGAGAGAGAGCGAGAGTGAGAGACAGAGAGTGAGAGAGACAGAGAGCGAGAGAGACCGAGAGCGAGAGAGACAGAGAGCGAGAGAGCGAGAGAGAGAGCGAGAGAGAGAGCGAGAGAGAGAGAGCGAGAGAGAGAGAGCGAGAGAGACAGAGAGCGAGAGAGAGAGAGAGCGAGAGAGAGACTGGGAGTGAGAGAGAGAGCGAGAGTGAGAGACAGAGAGTGAGAGAGACAGAGAGCGAGAGAGACCGAGAGCGAGAGAGACAGAGAGCGAGAGAGCGAGAGAGAGAGAGAGCGAGAGAGAGAGAGAGCGAGAGAGAGAGCGAGAGAGAGAGAGCGAGAGAGAGAGAGAGCGAGAGAGACAGAGAGCGAGAGAGAGAGAGCGAGAGAGACAGAGAGCGGGAGAGAGCGAGAGAGACAGAGAGCGAGAGAGACAGAGAGCGAGAGAGAGAGAGCGAGAGAGAGATAGAGAGCGAGAGAGAGAGAGCGAGAGAGACAGAGAGCAAGAGAGTGAGAGAGAGAGCGAGAGAGAAAGAGAGCGAGAGAGACAGAGAGCGAGAGAGACAGAGAGCGAGAGAGACAGAGAGCGAGAGAGAGAGAGCGAGAGAGACAGAGCGAGAGTGAGAGAAACAGAGAGTGAGAGAGACAGATGGCGAGAGAGACAGAGAGCGAGAGAGAGACAGAGAGCGAGAGAGACAGAGAGCGCGAGAGACAGATAGCGAGGGAGAGAGAGAGCGAGAGAGAGCGAGAGAGAGACAGAGAGCGAGAGAGAGAGCGAGAGAGAAAGAGAGCGAGAGAGACAGAGAGCGAGAGAGACAGAGAGCGAGAGAGACAGAGAGCGAGAGAGACAGAGAGCGAGAGAGACAGCGAGCGAGAGAGAGAGAGCGAGAGAGACAGAGAGCGAGAGTGAGAGAGACAGAGAGTGAGAGAGACAGATGGCGAGAGAGACAGAGAGCGAGAGAGAGACAGAGAGCGAGAGAGACAGAGAGCGAGGGAGAGAGAGCGAGAGAGACAGAGAGCGAGAGAGAGCGAGAGCGAGAGAGAGCGAGAGTGAGAGAGACAGAGAGCGAGAGAGACAGAGAGCGAGAGAGAGAGAGAGCGAGAGAGAGAGCGAGAGAGAGAGAGAGAGCGAGGAGAGAGAGAGCGAGAGAGACAGAGAGCGAGAGAGACAGAGAGCGAGAGAGAGAGAGAGCGAGAGAGAGACAGAGAGCGAGAGAGAGAGAGCGAGAGAGACAGAGAGCGAGAGAGAGAGAGAGCGAGAGAGAGACAGAAGAGCGAGAGAGAGAGAGCGAGAGAGACAGAGAGCAAGAGAGAGACAGAGAGTGAGAGAGAGAGCGAGAGAGAAAGAGAGCGAGAGAGACAGAGAGCGAGAGAGACAGAGAGCGAGAGAGACAGAGAGCGAGAGAGACAGAGAGCGAGAGAGAGAGCGAGAGAGACAGAGAGCGAGAGTGAGAGAAACAGAGAGTGAGAGAGACAGATGGCGAGAGAGACAGAGAGCGAGAGAGACAGAGAGCGAGAGAGAGAGAGCGAGAGAGAGAGCGAGAGAGAGAGAGCGAGAGAGACAGAGCGAGAGAGACAGAGCGAGAGAGAGAGAGAGCGAGAGAGAGAGAGAGCGAGAGAGAGCGAGAGCGAGAGAGACAGAGGGAGCGAGAGAGAGAGAGAGCGAGAGAGACAGAGAGCGAGAGAGAGAGTGAGCGAGAGAGAGACAGAGAGTGAGAGAGACAGAGAGCGAGAGAGACAGAGAGCGAGAGAGAGCGAGAGAGACAGAGAGCGAGAGAGACAGAGAGCGAGAGAGAGAGAGCGAGAGAGAGAAAGAGAGCGAGAGAGACAGAGAGCGAGAGAGAGACAGAGAGCGAGAGAGACAGAGAGCGAGAGAGAGAGAGCGAGAGAGAGAGCGAGAGAGAGAGAGCGAGAGAGACAGAGCGAGAGAGACAGAGCGAGAGAGAGAGAGAGCGAGAGAGAGAGAGAGCGAGAGAGAGCGAGAGCGAGAGAGACAGAGAGCGAGAGAGAGAGAGAGCGAGAGAGACAGAGAGCGAGAGAGAGAGTGAGCGAGAGAGAGACAGAGAGTGAGAGAGACAGAGAGCGAGAGAGACAGAGACGAGAGAGAGCGAGAGAGACAGAGAGCGAGAGAGACAGAGAGCGAGAAGAGAGAGCGAGAGAGAGAAAGAGAGCGAGAGAGACAGAGAGCGAGAGAGAGACAGAGAGTGAGAGAGAGAGCGAGAGAGAAGAGAGCGAGAGAGACAGAGAGCGAGAGAGACAGAGAGCGAGAGAGACAGAGAGCGAGAGAGACAGAGAGCGAGAGAGAGAGAGCGAGAGAGACAGAGAGCGAGAGTGAGAGAGACAGAGAGTGAGAGAGACAGATGGCGAGAGAGCAGAGAGCGAGAGAGAGACAGAGAGCGAGAGAGCGAGAGAGACAGAGAGCGAGGGAGAGAGAGCGAGAGAGACAGAGAGCGAGAGTGAGAGAGACAGAGAGCGAGAGAGACAGAGAGCGAGAGAGAGACTGGAGTGAGAGAGAGAGCGAGAGTGAGAGACAGAGAGTGAGAGAGACAGAGAGCGAGAGAGACCGAGAGCGAGAGAGACAGAGAGTGAGAGGAGACAGATGGCGAGAGAGACAGAGAGCGAGAGAGAGACAGAGAGCGAGAGAGACAGAGAGCGAGAGAGACAGAGAGCGAGGGAGAGAGAGCGAGAGAGACAGAGAGCGAGAGAGAGCGAGAGTGAGAGAGACAGAGAGCGAGAGAGACAGAGAGCGAGAGAGAGAGAGAGCGAGAGAGAGACAGAGAGCGAGAGAGAGACAGAGAGTGAGAGAGACAGAGAGCGAGAGTGACAGAGAGCGAGAGAGAGAGAGCGAGAGAGAGAAAGAGAGCGAGAGAGACAGAGAGCAAGTGAGAGACAGAGAGTGAGAGAGAGAGCGAGAGAGAAAGAGAGCGAGAGAGACAGAGAGCGAGAGAGACAGAGAGCGAGAGAGAAAGAGAGCGAGAGAGACAGAGAGCGAGAGAGACAGAGAGCGAGAGAGACAGAGAGCGAGAGAGACAG
>NC_090351.1:465557-468057 GCF_035084215.1 Heptranchias perlo
GAGAGCGAGAGAGACAGAGAGCGAGAGAGAGAGCGAGAGAGAGAAAGAGAGCGAGAGAGACAGAGAGCAAGAGAGAGACAGAGAGTGAGAGAGAGAGCGAGAGAGAAAGAGAGCGAGAGAGACAGAGAGCGAGAGAGACAGAGAGCGAGAGAGACAGAGAGCGAGAGAGACAGAGAGCGAGAGAGAGAGAGCGAGAGAGACAGAGAGCGAGAGTGAGAGAGACAGAGAGTGAGAGAGACAGATGGCGAGAGAGACAGAGAGCGAGAGAGAGATAGAGAGCGAGAGAGACAGAGAGCGAGAGAGACAGAGAGCGAGGGAGAGAGAGCGAGAGAGACAGAGAGCGAGAGAGAGCGAGAGTGAGAGAGACAGAGAGCGAGAGATACAGAGAGCGAGAGAGAGAGCGAGAGAGAGACAGAGAGCGAGAGAGAGAGAGCGAGAGAGACAGAGAGCAAGAGAGAGACAGAGAGTGAGAGAGAGAGCGAGAGAGAAAGAGAGCGAGAGAGACAGAGAGCGAGAGAGACAGAGAGCGAGAGAGACAGAGTGCGAGAGAGACAGAGAGCGAGAGAGAGAGAGTGAGAGAGACAGAGAGCGAGAGTGAGAGAAACAGAGAGTGAGAGAGACAGATGGCGAGAGAGACAGAGAGCGAGAGAGAGACAGAGAGCGAGAGAGACAGAGAGCGAGAGAGAGAGAGAGCGAGAGAGAGAGCGAGAGAGACAGAGCGAGAGAGACAGAGCGAGAGAGACAGAGCGAGAGAGAGAGAGAGCGAGAGAGAGAGAGAGAGAGAGAGCGAGAGAGACAGAGAGCGAGAGAGACAGAGTGAGAGAGACAGAGAGTGAGAGAGAGCGAGAGTGAGAGAGACAGAGAGCGAGAGAGAGAGAGAGCGAGAGAGACAGAGAGCGAGAGAGAGAGTGAGCGAGAGAGAGACAGAGAGTGAGAGAGACAGAGAGCGAGAGAGACAGAGAGCGAGAGAGAGCGAGAGAGACAGAGAGCGAGAGAGAGAGAGCGAGAGAGAGAAAGAAAGCGAGAGAGACAGAGAGCAAGAGAGAGACGGAGAGTGAGAGAGAGAGCGAGAGAGAAAGAGAGCGAGAGAGACAGAGAGCGAGAGAGACAGAGAGCGAGAGAGAGAGCGAGAGAGACAGAGAGCGAGAGTGAGAGAGACAGAGAGTGAGAGAGACAGATGGCGAGAGAGACAGAGAGCGAGAGAGAGACAGAGAGCGAGAGAGACAGAGAGCGAGAGAGACAGAGAGCGAGGGAGAGAGAGCGAGAGAGACAGAGAGCGAGAGAGAGCGAGAGTGAGAGAGACAGAGAGCGAGAGAGACAGAGAGCGAGAGAGAGAGAGAGCGAGAGAGAGACTGGGAGTTAGAGAGAGAGCGAGAGTGAGAGACAGAGAGTGAGAGAGACAGAGAGCGAGAGAGACCGAGAGCGAGAGTGAGAGAGACAGAGAGCGAGAGAGACCGAGAGCGAGAGAGACAGAGAGCGAGAGAGCGAGAGAGAGAGAGAGCGAGAGAGAGAGCGAAGAGAGAGAGCGAGAGTGAGAGAGACAGAGAGTGAGAGAGACAGATGGTGAGAGAGACAGAGAGCGAGAGAGAGCGAGAGCGAGAGAGACAGAGAGCGAGAGAGAGAGAGAGCGAGAGAGAGAGAGAGCGAGAGCGACAGAGAGCGAGAGAGACAGAGAGCGAGAGAGAGAGTGAGCGAGAGAGAGAGTGAGCGAGAGAGAGACAGAGAGTGAGAGAGACAGAGAGCGAGAGAGACAGAGAGCGAGAGAGAGCGAGAGAGACAGAGAGCGAGAGAGACAGAGAGCGAGAGAGAGAGAGCGAGAGAGAGAAAGAGAGCGAGAGAGACAGAGAGCAAGAGAGAGACAGAGAGTGAGAGAGAGAGCGAGAGAGAAAGAGAGCGAGAGAGACAGAGAGCGAGAGAGACAGAGAGCGAGAGAGACAGAGAGCGAGAGAGACAGAGAGCGAGAGAGACAGAGAGCGAGAGAGAGAGAGCGAGAGAGACAGAGAGCGAGAGTGAGAGAGACAGAGAGTGAGAGAGACAGATGGCGAGAGAGACAGAGAGCGAGAGAGAGACAGAGAGCGAGAGAGACAGAGAGCGAGAGAGACAGAGAGCGAGGGAGAGAGAGCGAGAGAGACAGAGAGCGAGAGAGAGCGAGAGTGAGAGAGACAGAGAGCGAGAGAGACAGAGAGCGAGAGAGAGAGAGCGAGAGAGAGACAGGGAGTGAGAGAGAGAGCGAGAGTGAGAGACAGAGAGTGAGAGAGACAGAGAGCGAGAGAGACCGAGAGCGAGAGAGACAGAGAGCGAGAGAGCGAGAGAGCGAGAGAGCGAGAGAGCGAGAGAGCGAGAGAGAGAGAGCGAGAGAGAGAGAGCGAGAGAGAGAGAGCGAGAGAGACAGAGAGCGAGAGAGAGCGAGAGAGACAGAGAGCGAGAGAGACAGAGAGCGAGAGAGAGAGAGAGCGAGAGAGAGACAGAGAGCGAGAGAGAGAGAGCGAGAGAGACAGAG